>NC_048442.1:21955407-22000508 GCF_004353265.1 Vitis riparia | reverse complement strand
ATGGTCATGTGGGAGACTTGGTGTTTGTCTGGAATTCATTTAAAATCCTTACTTTGACTTTTCACTTTTGCGAAACGGAAAATGGTTGAGCTGCAAAATATTTTATGATGTCATACACTTATATTACGAAATGGATAAAGGGACTTGGATTTATTCTCATAGTTTACAGCCCTATGATAAGCAGTGTCTGCAATGGTTCCTGAAAATGTTATTTACCATTTTTCTGCCTTTTGTAACTTGGACTAACTTCTATTTTTGATGAGAAACAACAGTATAGTATATTAAGGTAAGTAAAAATAGTACAAAGAAGGATGAGAGATCCTCCAAAAAGTACACAAAAAGAAAACCAAAACCTGTAAGTTCAAGAATCTATACAACTATGAGGTTCCACAAACTATATCCCATATGGGAATATGCAAAAATAATCTATCCTTGCCAGCTTCTTTTTGCACTTAAATCTGCTGTCAAATTGTCATAATTTTGGGACAAGTGAAGTGTGAAATTGCATGAAGCCAGAGTTAGAGGTGTAGTTATGCAGGTTTATTTATGAGAAGGGTGATGAACCGTTGTGTGGGACACATGTTTTGGCCTTGTGTGTCCATAACTCAAAATAGGGTGCCCCAGTTGACAGATATTCATGGCTAAGTCTTTGGATGTGGTTCTTGAGGACTGAGGCATGCACATGGAGATTTTTTTTTTTTTTTTAATAGGCAAGGCATGTAGGAAACTTATTGAAAAAGGAGTGGGTTTTTTGAGATCCATGGAGAGTTCATATGTTATTTAGTTTCAGGATTTTGTAGAAATTTGGATCATAGTTGTTAAAAACTTATGATACATGATACGATACAATGATACAATACATTTTTTTTATTAAAATTGATATGTCTTACAACCTTTATCTTATTTTAAAGCATATCTTATGATACACACACTTACACACACACGAGATACATGACACGATACATGATATTATGATACAACGATACATAATATTATGATACAATGATACATACATCTTCAACTATTTTCTATAATTTTTAAGAAAAATCAAATTAACATTTTTTTAAAGAATTTATTATAATAATTGCTTAAAATGTACTAAAAGATTAAAAATTGATCATAAAAGGAGAAATTTGGACTTTCTAAAAGAAATGCTTAACCGATAGATATCAAAATAATAATTATTAGAATTTGGAAGGCTAGCCCAAAGAAGAGAAATGGTTCTTGCAAAGGTTCATTTCTTTCCACATATAGCTTAATTCGGTCTTTGTTTAGAAGGTTCTTAAAGTGTTCAAACAATTTTTAGCTCAGAATTTGTTTACTCTCTTAAAGCCCCACCTAACCTAAATAAATGTGCATCTGTCCTTATGGAAGTGCATTGGCAAGAGAAATGCTTCTAGTATGAATATGAACCATTTAATTTGGTCAATGAGTTTCAAATAGAATAAGCCTAGGGAATACTCCCTTTTTCCTTGTTGAGAGGGCATTGAACCTTTTTTCATTTAGGTGGAGGGAGAGCATGGTAGCCAACAATTGGAGCATTTAGGACACTTTAAATGTATTTAACCAAATGTTATACTGAGAAAATCATTTCTTGAACATGTAATTTTGAATTTTTAATAATAATAAAAAAGGTAATTATTGCAGAAAAAAAGTAAATAAAGTTTTATGCTTATATTTCTCCATCTTTTTCTTGATAGCTAGGATGAATATATTGAAAGAGCACACATTTCTCTTTCTTACTATTCCGGAGGCCATTTATAAGTGAAATCCTTTATGCCACCTCTTAATTGGTACATGTAAAAGAAAGTTTTGTCCAACGTCTTTTTTGCTTTCCTAGAAAAATCATCTCTCTCCATCTCTCTCTCTCTCTCTCTCTCTCTCTCTCTCTCTCTCTAATTTATTACTTTCTTTCACTCTAATAATGTTACCCTTTTCCTAGCAGTGAAGTTGACCTGGCTTTAAGAGCATATAACAAGCAAGTTGGGCCTGAGCCTGCTAAAATAATATTTTATGCTGTGTCATATGCTGCCTGGTCCCAGCCTCTGAAAATTTTGTTTGATGAGCACACAGAAAATAGAAAAATAAAGAGAAGACAAGGGGATAGGGCTAAGGCATGCCAAAGTACATAGGTAGTATACAAAGGGCACCATGCAAAGGGAACAATGAAAGGAGGGAATTCAGAGGGCAGAACACATGTCCACATGTACTTGGCTCCTAAACAATCAACAAAATCGACCATAGACATAGTATTCCCTTCTATATGGTGCCTAACACATTCCAGCCTCTGAAAATGGCTTCCTTCAGCACGTTCTTAGGCCTTCTATATTAATTCTCATCCAGTAGGATTATGATTTTTTGTTTCACCTTCTTTTCTTAATGCATAGTTGTATTTTGCAGGAGACACTACGAGTAAAGGATGAGGAATTGCAGCATTTGGCCAGGGACCTTCGGGCACGGGATTCAACAATTAAAGAGATAGCAGAGAAACTGTCTGATACTGCTGAAGCTGCAGAGGCTGCAGCATTGGCAGCACATACAATGGATGAACAAAGGCGGATGGCTTGTGCAGAAATTGATCGTTTAAGAAAAGATTCAGAGAAGCAGCTTGGGTCATCCATGTTGAAGGTACCCATAAATTCTCTCATTTCTTGATGGTTTGGTTCATTGTTTAATGATATTGTTAATATGTACCATCTTATAGGATTAAGGAGGGAAAATAAAACTTCACTACAAAAGTTTTGGTCTTTTTTGTGTTGCTGAATTTGTTTTTTTTTTGTTTTAATTTTATTTTACTTCTTCCATCATTATTAGATATATGAACTTCATTAAGAATGCTTGTTTAGAATTGAGAGATGTTGCATTTGGTTGCCTAATCTTTCTTTATTTGGGGTTTTCACTGAAATATGTAGCTGAAAGAGTTTGAAGAAAAGGTTATGGCTTTATGTAAAGAAAGAGATCAATTGGTCAAGCAGAGAGATTCTGCGATCCAGGAGGCACATTTATGGCGCTCTGAGCTTGCAAAAGCAAGAGAGCGAGTTGTAATATTAGAAGGTGCAGTTGTTAGAGCTGATGAGAAGGTCAGGGTTGCAGAGGCAGATGCTGAAGCCAGGATAAAGGAAGCAGCACAGAAAGAGTCAGCTGCTGTAAAGGAAAAGCAAGAGCTTTTGGCATATGTTAACATGTTACAAGCACAACTTCAAAGGTTAATCATCTGACCCCTCTCAACCCATCTTTGTCATATATATATATATATATATACAGACTCATTGGCCATGTACTCTTGTCTCACCTCCTTTTCAGTTTTTGTAATTCTTGCATTCTATTATTGTACTTTAGGGCACCCATAGTCATATTTCATAAATAAACAAGGCTGTAAATTTAAAAGTCGAGTGATTACATGAAGTATTGATAACTGAAAATGGGGAACTGCAGATGATCTAAGTAAGCCCTATAAGTTCAGAAAGTGATGAAAAAAAGAGAGTTATTGAGTTCCACATAGATGACTAGGTGTGGAGGAAGTATGATGGTTCTAAGGTTATTGAAATCTCCTTTTTCAGTTTCTATTACATATTTATGCATGTCTCACATGGTATAGAGAGTGATTCCATCATTAAGTGAATCTCATCAATGAAATTTTGCTAGTTCAAAATAAATGGTATGGGATTATTCCAGTGATGTGCTCTATTGGTTTCTGTTGATGTGAACCCTTTAGGGATGTTGAATTTTCTTTTATTTCCTTAAGTTGCAAGGTCTTGTTTATATGTTGCCTCTGGTTTGTCAAAGTATCCATTCCAGTGATCTGTATTATATACTGAGGAGTTCCTTTGGAATTCTTGTTCTCAATTTGGAAGGTTACTCCAGGAATATAGTTGGTAATATATATTAGTTGAGATCTAAAGGTGAGGGATGGAGATTGTGGTGAAATGAGAACCACCTTGCACCATTAGTTATGACATGTTCATGGTTCAGTTCTCAATCTTATAAATTTGCATTAAAAAGGTACATTACATCTGCATTATCTAGAAACTTAAGAAGAGAAACGACCTTTCAGTTGACTTCAGTGGATAAACAATGTCTGATGCATCTATCATTTCCTGTTAGCAGGCAGCAGATTGATACAAAAAAGCAAGTCTTTGAGGAGAAGACCGAGTCTTGCTCTGATATTGGTAACACTCGTCCCTTAACAAAGCATGTGGATTTGTCAGATGAGAATGTGGACAAAGCATGTCTTAGTGTTTCTAGAGCAGTCCCTGTTGGGGAGAATGTAGTCCACTTGGCCATGGATCAAGTTAATCTCCGACCAGTTGGAGATGGTGAATGGAGTGACATTCAAGCAACAGAAGCAAGGATAGCTGATGTACGAGAAATTGCCCCTGAGACAGAAGGAAGCAGCTTGGACATTCCTGTTGTTAGCCTACCAGTAAATAACCACCATGAACAAGGAGCAAACTCTTTTCGTCAGCCGTGATATTTTCCTGATGTGGGGATAAACACACTATCAAAGGTCAGTTATAGGAGGAATTGAAACTCTTGTTGCGTCTTTTAGTTCCCTGTCTAGCATTTGATTTGTAAGTGAGATATCAACATGCTGATTTAAAATTGAAGTTGTGATACATCCCTTCTTTTTAATATAGGAAAATTAGACTTTCTCAATGCGATGTTTAAAAGCATCTCAATAAGTTGTTTTTTATATTTGTGTGAAGAGCCTATTTTTCTGTTTTTGCTACAGAATTTTCAGTTTTGTTCATTTCTTCTTGATGATACTAGTCTCATTGAATTGCTTCTACTCTACCTTATCATATACCTTGGTTATACCTAGTAGCCCTTTAACTTGTGACCATTATGTTCTTGGGATGATTCTCGAAGTTATTGTACACAACTTCAATTGTAACACAAATCATAGCCTATGATCGAGAATGGAAACTTTTGACATCTTTAAGGATCCTTTTTCTCCCCACCTGTTGCATAGAAATGCTGCTGCTTGACCATCAGTCATAAAGAGATTTGAGTCTTTTCAAGCTGTGTTAAGCTCTTTGTTAAATCAGTTGGGGAAGCTTCTTGTAAGTTGAGGAGAATAGCAAAGATTAATGGTAATAAGATGCCTTGTTTAGGAATAATATCAAATTTAATGGGATGAGCTTGCTCTTGTGGATGACTCATTTCCCTGGAATTTGTATTTGAAACTCTTGACAAAAGAAGCTTCACAAATCAAATAATGAATAAATTGACGCGAGACAAATGCTGTTGATTGTCGTTGGGAAGTTATTTACTTAGAGCGTGTTTGAGAATGTTTCTATTTGAGGTATTTTTAGTTGAAGTGCTTTCTCTAGGAGTGTTTTTGGGGATCGCCTATCAAGTGCTTTTCTAGCATATATTCGTACTCCCCAATATGAAAATAAAGTATAGACTAAGGTGGTCTTTGTTTTTTTACTTAATTCTAAATAGAACATTAATGCTTAATAGTGTTAAATATTAGGTTGTTTGTTTTTGTAGTATTTTATTTCTATTAAATATTAAAAAGTAAAGAAAAACCAATATGTTTTTTTTTTTTTAATTTAGAAAAAGCTATATATTTTGGTTTTTTCTATTTAATAAAAGTTTATAATAAGTCATGAAAAAAGTAAAAAAACAAATAACCTAAATTCTAAAAACAAATTGTTTCCATAAAAAGTCAAAAAAAACAAATACCACCTAACAAATATTGGGAAAAAAGGTGAAGTAGCTTTGAAATTTTGGCAGAACTAGTACAGGGTGATGAGGATGGTTGAAAGGCACAATTCCATGTCATTTGCACTGTTGCGCGTAGGTGAGACTGTCTTTCATCCATCATATAAGCTCTAAATTGGTCAGCAAGGAAACTTCCTTGTGGATACTTCACACATTGTTATGCTTATATTTGGATCTATTTGAATGATGCTTATATTTGTTTTCCGTTGACCGTTAGAAAGCTACCTCCCTCATGGTTGAATGGTTCCTGTCGCGTTTCAGCTCGGGTTTAGAGACATGGAGATGATTTCCACACGTCAAGTTTTCAGGTCCAATATGTGAATGGCTCTCAAGCCAAACCAAAATGACCGTCTTTAACCTACTGCGGATATATTTTCTAACGTCTACTTTTAAAAGTAAAAGTAAAAGTAAAAAAATGATATGAAATATGAAATTTTTTAAAAATGGTCATTGTTTGAATTTATTATTTTAAAATTTAAAAATTTTGAAAATAATTTTAACATGAGATCGATCTTTATGTAACATATAAGAATTTTTATATATCATATGGAAATTGTTATTATTCCCTATTTTCAAAGTTGAATGATAAGTGGTGGATTCAAACCACATCTTAATTAAAAACCAAATGGTTAACAACTTACGACGAACTTAAAAGTTAAAAGAGGTGTAAGCAATATTTTCAAAGCATGATTGGTTATTAAATCGAAAAAGTTACATGTTCATGGTTTAATAGACAAATTGGTGTTCAAACAATAGTCGAATTAGTAACGTCGTAAAATATATATTTTATATATTAATAGAATTAAAAATAATTGCAAAAAATTACAAGCGATAAATTTTATTGTTGATAGCATCTCCTTTATTTGTCAAGTATTTTAACAAAATTTTTTACTGTAAAAGTCATCATATATAATATTTATAACAAAATATAGGAAGTTATTCCTTCATCATTGTATAAATCAACATAGTATTTACCAAGACATTAATATATGAAATCCATATATGAAATAATGACCAAATTCTCAAGAAGTTTTTAACACATCATCCTTGATATAAATATTGACCATAGTATTTGAATAGTTACTTCAAAGATAAGATGTCAATATTTAAATAATTGATAAATAATTTTTCATATCAATAAATATGAAATATCATGTCTTCATTCATCTCAATGATTAAAATATGATAATTTCAAAGGAACATATGGACCTCCAAAGTTTTTCAAATCAATCCCTCCTAGAGCCATGCCATCATCGTCTTTGTCATTTGCAAAAATATTCAATTAATATTAACACGAAAATTATTTTTGAAAACAAAATAATTATTAAAGATTTATATGAGAAGTTGAACTTTGAGCTTCATTTATTGGAATTGATCATTTTTCATATAAAACCATTTCTTCATAGTCTAGCTCTCTTAGCTCATCCTCCTCAACTATCCAAAATTCAAGTCTCATCAATTCATGTATAGTTAACAAGATCATAGCCCATTTCTCTTGTCGTAAAACCTAAAATTGATAAGCATATAATCATTCAAATTTTCCAAAGCATATAATAATTTCAATTGTAATTAAATAATTTCTTGATATCCAAATGAACCTAATACATGCCTTCCTACACATATACCATCAAAGTTCTCTCATCACAATCAACAATACACAACAAAAACACAAGTAAAGCCACAAGCTTTATAATTATGAAATAATCATTCCATTTTTTTTTTTTTAAATCCAAGATGATAGAAACTACAACATTACTTGCTATTGACCAAAGTTTGCACATCATACTTATGATCATGGAGACTTTTTAGTACAATGTATATGGCAGCAAAGCAAGTTGCTCTATGTCATAGAATCTCTGCCCAAAACATCTTTGATGCACATCCAACTTAACAAAACAGTATGATTATATACAAATATTATCATATTTGATGCACGTTTTATAAATTCAACCATAGGATCCAACTTACCAATATCCTTAAAGATCAAATTAAGATAATGAATTGTACAAGGAGATAAACAACGTGTTTATACTTTTAAGAAATCATCCTCCCTACAACCATTTAGTTTGTTGTATAATTAGTGAGCATATGAACTATATTGTTTGAACCAACCCATTAAACTATCTTCTTAAACATTAGAAACAAATTGATTACATCATTCATAATGTTTGAAGCATCAATGAATTTCACAAATGTCCTTGGGTATAAATAAGGAAGTTGATGAGTATTCTTTGTTTATTATCTACCTAAACATCACTCAATATTGTACACTCAACTTTTGCCTAAATTCATGAAGAGTTTAGAAATAACTGAAATTCGTTCTTGGCATCCTTTAACAAATTAATTCATAAATGATGGTAAGTTAGAATCTAATGTCTAGAACTAAATTGCACCTATAGCTTCTAACATTAGTTTGAAGTAAAAGGAGTTGACAATATTAATTATTAGAAATGTGTGCATCATAAAAAGTATCTTCTAATAATCATATCTACTTCCCAAATAGTTGTTTATTTATTTATCAATTAATATACTCTTAATGGGAGGTTGAACTATTGGAGCACTTCTTGGTGTAAGATACTTATTTTTTTTTTCTTTTTCCACTAATTATTGTAGAATTCTTGAAACTTTTCTTCATATTCAAGTTTATCCCTTCAAACTGTGATACGTTAGGGTTATATGCATGTTCATATTTGTAAGCTTCTTGAGTTGTCTTTTTAGATTTTACAAACTCTTACGAATAATTTTCCATTCAAAATCTAACATTAGGAGAAACAGATTTACATGATCCAATATCACCTTTTATTCCAACATGCTATTGTTTCTTTTTATGAATTCCTCACCTTTCATAACCTTTTTATAATACAAACATGAGAGCTTTTCTTCCATTTGCATATCTTTCTCCAGAAACATGAACCCATCCAATGACAAAGATTTGTGCATGCTAGGAATTGAATTGTTAGGAGCTCCCACGATAAGGACCTATATAGTTAGGACTCATCGACTATTCAAGATATTATGTTTAGTACATACCCTGAACCATATAAGATATTCTACACAAATACAATGCCCCACAACAAAGACTTATAAGTACCATGAGCATATTGACTCCCTCTAGGCGATAAAGGATTCACCATCTAGGCTATATAAGATTCAAAGATTCATTCTCCCTTGAAGACATGAATGCAAACATGGACATCCTTGTTATAGCCTATGGGATTCATGGGTGGCTAAATGGCTAAATTTCACATATATTTTGTCCCTCAATGTATTATTCACTCTCTTATATGAACATTCCCACATCATATGAGATATCACATTTGTTTTCTAATGTAAGCACAAACATTGCACATCTTTTTCTTAAGGATTGACTTAAGGTCATGGCCATGTATTGTTTGCTTTCATCATACTCTTATAACATAAAAAAAAAGGTTTGAGAAAACTCTCTCTCTATGTGATGAGAGATATTAAATTGGATTTAACAAAGACATTAAAAGTTGAAGTTTTTAAGTCTTCATTTAGTTTATATTGCAGAATAAAAAAATGACAACTCAAATATATGAATATATGGAAGCATAAATTCAAAACTTGGACAAAGTCTGCAGAAAAAAACAAAAAATCAAATTGAATTTACAACATCTGGATGAATCCAGAAATTTAAAAGTTTGGTAAAATTTGTCTTAACTTCCTCAAACAATCTAAATTTTCTGCGATCCAAATTTGGCAGGTTAGACTGGAGAATTGTGTCAGGGGTAACTGCCACATAAAATCGCATTGAATGAGAGCAAGACTTGTTGATGGCCAAAGAAGTTGTGGGCCACGATTGGACTTGACTTTGGGCCAGAAGAATTCCAAATATTCCAAAGTTTGCCCGACGATGCATCCTAACCATTTATATGAGCATTTCTTCTTTCTTCATTCCCAAGTTGGTTTGGTCGATGTTGAACGGTTCTCTCTTTTCAACATAATTTCAATGCCTCATAATGAATGGCTTCCAAGTGGGGAGAGATTTTTTGAAAGGGCAAAAAAGGAGTGGGGGAAACCGTAAGATGGGGGAGTAGCCATGCCTGCCGTCTCTCCCACCCTCGTTTACTTGCTAAGCCTTTTTTTTTTTTACTTCCAAAGCTCTTAGGTCTGAAAGTGGGAAAAACTTTAAGAGCTGTTTCTAGTTATTTAAAAATTTTAAAACTGTTTGGCCCGAGCCTCTAGGGATGTAAATAAGGTTAATTTAGTTAGTTTTTTTGAGTTAGAAATGAATCCAACCGATATAATTGATTTATATGTGAAAAAAACTAAACTGATTAAAATAAAAAATTGAATCAAACCAAGTCTTTTAAAGTTGGGATAGTTTGTTTCAATTTTCGTAGATTGGTTTGAATCCAACTTTTTCTTAGTCCTTTGCCCAATTGTGGGTTTGAATCCAACTTTTTCTTAGTCCTTAACCCAATTGTGGATTTATTTTTGTTTTAAACCTAAAACCCATTAATTTGAATTTATATAAGGTGTTAAAGCTTAATTTGTTCTTAAAATTAATTCAAATCAACTTGGATTTAATGTTAAAAATATATTGAATGCATTTAAAATTAATTTGATCATAATATAAAATAATGAATTGTTTTAACATAATCAAATATAAAAACACTTATTAAATATCAAATAATTATATGTAAGTTTTAAAATGTCAGTTTAATTTGATTTATATTAGTTAGAAGACAAGAAAATTGAATACTGATAAAGGGTCGGTTTTCAAAATTCTCAAATCGAATGGTTCTGATTGCTTTGTGGATTTTTTCAGTTTTGTTTACATCCCTAACTATCTTTTGAAACGATTTTTTAAAATATAGAGAACAATTTTAGAAAAACTACAAGTAAAATAAAATACGATCTCTTTCTTTTTTCACTCTCTATCTTCAACCAAATACTAGAAATCCTCAAATACAATCTCCCTTTGAAATATTATAAGAGTTTATATATATATATATATATATATATATAATTTTATATAATTTTTCTAAATTTTTTCATTGGATAAATAAATTTCATATTAAGTAGCACTTAATACATATAATTTATTAATATTCATATTATATATATAACGATTTTATTATAATATGAGTACTATATTTTACTAAAAACATATTTATTTATTTAATTTATTTATGATCAATTGCAAATATATTTTATTTTTAATAAGATTTGAATTAAATTTAATAAATATAATATCAATTAGATTTACAATTTTTTTATGAAATCAAAGTAGAAGAACAATAGTTTAAAAGCACCAAAAAGTTATATTTTTTTGTTTTTTGAAAAATATTTTTAAAACAACTTGTCAAATAGCTTAGACACTCAAAGATATAGAAAATTTATTAACAAATTTTGAAATATGGTAAATTGAATCTTTTGATCATCCATTTTTTTTTAATTTTTGAATTTTTTGAATTTTTGTCTAATCCCTTCCATAAAATCTTGCCATTTTTTTCAACTCCGCAAGACTCTAATTCAATCAATCATCAATCATCAATCACATCGACTTTACACCTCTAAATTTCTTAAAATTGTAATGAATAGTTACTACTCAATCATCCAAAGTCAATCAAAATTATCCAAAATCCCCAAAACCCTAAAAACCACAATCACCCATTACCAAACTAGATAACAAAACGAACTTATCCTATAGGCATGACCAATCGGATGCAATAAAAAATGGTTACGTACAATAATAAGATTCATCCACAAATAAAAAAAAAAAAAAAAAAAAAATGACTCGATTGAACTTGATTGGTACCAATTTGGAATTTAATTTCGGATGATGTGGATTATATGTACAAGAGTTAACGCCATCCATTTTCATCCTTAAATTAATGACACGTGGATTAATATATTGTTAAAATATAAGAAATTTCTTATAAATAATTTTGATACTGAAAACTAGAAAGTGGAGTAACACAATTAAAATGTTATTTGTCTTTTTTGTTAAATAGAAAAAATTAAAATATTTGATTTTTTTTATTAAATTAAAATTAATTTATTAATTTATTAATAATAAGTTTACTTTAATTATATTGATTAATATTAATAAAGTGATTTTAATTGAAAAAAAAATTAAATATATTTTGATTTTTTTTATTTAATAAAAAAATAAACACCATTTAAGTCTAATAGAAAAAATGAAGTTTTTTTTCTTTGAATTTAATTTTAAATATAAACTAGACCTTATTAATTAATTTTTCTAAATTATATTATTTTTTGGAGATATACTCGCAAATATTTTACAAATTTTCTGACTTGTAGTAGTAGCAAAGATTAGACCAAATAAATTCAACACCTGTCCAAGACTGAGTCAAAGGTGGGCCACATGGTACCCCCCATTTATATCTTGTCCGACCCCTTTAAAAAAAATAAAAAATAAAAAAAGAAATTGGCCCAAATATTTAGGCTCGTTATGTCTGAGATGTCATGTCATACATCTGCCCTAGATTAGTAGAACGCTATTATTAACATGAAGTCCATGCACACAAAATAAGGTTACAAGGTCTCCCAAGTATTTATTGTAAGTTTTTCAGTACTATACTATAACTATAAGCTTCAGCTGCAGGCTTCTGTTCCATGTCTATTTACAGTCATAAACATGAGGTGGATCGATGGCTGACTCCACTATTGATCTCAGCTCATCCCAGTTTCCGCTTGTGAAGAATTGATCATCTCCATTTGGGTTCCAAAAGCTCGAGTATGGTCCACTGTATGGTGAAACAAATGAGCTCATTTGGCCGACAACCAACTGGCTTCTTTCATCTATACTGCTGTCGACAACAGTCCTGTTCTTGGTCCGAGTGGTGGAGTTTTCAAAGCTCAAGTACTTGTCACTGTTGTCGGATTCTAAACTACAGGTCTTGGAGCTTGAATCAGTGGCAACCTGTTTGTTTGGTATTGATCCTTTCCCTTCAGGTGTGTATTTCCTATAAGTTGGGC
Organism: Vitis riparia; assembly: GCF_004353265.1. Taxonomy (NCBI): domain Eukaryota; kingdom Viridiplantae; phylum Streptophyta; class Magnoliopsida; order Vitales; family Vitaceae; genus Vitis; species Vitis riparia. The sequence goes on along the minus strand of NC_048442.1, from coordinate 21,987,809 downwards.
TTCGTTTGAAAATTCGACAGAGTGTCCAGACTTCCTGCACATGCATTGAGAAAAATGGGTTTCAGTTCAGTTTGGTGATCTGGCTAATTTGTAGAAAATTTAAGGCAGTGGGAATGCAATGATTTTAGAGTTCTGAATTTTCTTCCAAACTGCTGTGAATTAGACCATTAATATTAGGACATGCATACAGTTCAACTAGTTTGACTATACAGGACACATACTTCATGACGAGAGAAGAAAAAGACATATCAAAGCTGAAAGCAGAAAGATCAACGCATTCTAAATCCTAATGACAGTTTAGAAATAATAGAAAAATAATGTGAGTTGGATCTGACATTCATTCACGTCCTTGTGAAGTAAGCAAGAAGAGTCTATTGAAGGTATATAAAAAGAAGAAGAAGAAAATTATGATTACTTAACTAAAATGAAATAGATAAATTTTGAAAACAATCAACATGTTGAATAATCGCCACAATTTTAAATCCCCATCTACTTTTTTAGCTTTTCTTCTTGGAAAAAATAACTTCCATGTGCACAATTTCGTGCGAAGGTGCGTATTAGGAGAAAAATCAGATGGTCGCCCGATGTTTTTCTCTTCCTCAAATTAGTAAACTAATGGATGCTTAAAAAATGATAAGGATGATAATATGAGTTGTAGAGAAAATATTATCATTGTTTCATAGTTATAAGCTGATTAGGTTCATGTATAGATTTAAAAGTTAGTTCAAGTTGAACACAAAGTATCACATGATGGACTTCAGCATCTTAGGCACAGCTTCAATGCAGATGTTGAAGGATTAAACTAGAGAATTATAGGACTTGAGGAGAGCCAAATCCATCTTTGGACAATTTGAGAGTGTTTCAGATTGAAGAAAAAAGAAAGTCTAACCACTTGAGTACAGATACAATGCCCATTTTTATGCATGACAATTGCTAGCTCTTTCAGATACAAAAAAAATATTGTCACAGCTAAGTTGTGGAGAAAGTTAAGGGAAGAATGAAGTTTGAGAAAAATCTTACAGCTTCTTGAGTGACATTCTTTGCATTGGGGAAGTAGGTGCCTTTCCCACCTGGTGGGAGGCGGAACTCATGCATCATCCAATCGGTTTTGGTGCCTTTTCCAGCGCTTCCACGGTAGTAGACCAAGGATTTCTTCAGGCCAATGCACTCATTGGTTGCTTCAACAGAATATATAGGCTTGTCAATGCCTGTGGCTTTCCAAAATCCGGACCCTGTGACTCGATTAGGCCTTATGCTGTTCCTATACTTTCTCCCTCTTATGCAGAAGAAGTACCACTCTCTATCTCCCATTTTAGTGCTGACTCCTTCATTTTCATAAAAAGACTTCGAGGTAAGAAATTAGGGCTAAAGCTAATAGGAGACATGCAAAAATATTAGTATATTTTAAGCCAGGTTACTCTAGGCTTTCAAATTACAGTTGATGATCATACAAAGGTTCATTATTGAAACAAGCTTCAAGGTTTATTATTCTTTTCTTCAATTTCTTTTGAAGGGAGCTTACTGTGAAACAAGCTTCAAATTCAAAATAGGGAAAAGGGTATGTAAACTTATGCTGCTTCTAGCTAGCATTCATCCTCATTGCCATGAGGTAAGGGACTATTTTGGTTGAGAAGATGGAGACAAGATCAAAAGAAGACATGGAATTTCACCCCATTCCAGCCCAAATAACTTCTCGTTGGAACTAGATGATGCCTCTTCTCCCTTCAGTTTTCTTGTAATTGTGAAATTATAATAAAACATACTCTAAAAACTTGAAAGAAAATGTTTATATCTAAATCTTGTCAACTAAGTAGAATCATGTTCCTGTAATTTCAGTTGCTTCAAGCTTATTGAAACACCTAGCCTCCATGATCATCAATATACACTCCTTAAAATTCCCATATACCGCCTGCAGCCACAGATGTTAGCATCACCATCATCATCATCTCTCTTTCTCTGCGTGTGCAGTGTTGTACGGACTGCAGGTTACAATAAATTGTTAAAAGTTTGTTTGCGTGCATGCAAGGCTACTCTCACCACAACCACTTGCCCATATATGTCACTAGGTTCTCACCCCGCTATCTTTATATGTTCTTCCTTTCGTATATCTAAATACGTATTTCTTTGCAGCAAAGTTGGCTGTGAATCTTTTCAAATTGTAGCAACTCGATTCATCTCAAATTAATGGCTTCCAAATCGTGATTTCATCGGATCAATAGAGAAAAAGAGAGGTACCTGTTTTGATTCTTAAGCCACCTAAGTGAATTTTAATGGGAAAGGAGAAAAAGGGATGAAATTATAACTTACTTGGAAGATCCCATGGATCATATTTGTAGATATCAACCTGTTTGATGAGTTCAAGACTGATTGGTTTCTTCTCCACCTTCCGCCGCAGATAAAACCCTACAAGTTCTTCATCAGTAGGATGAAACCGGAATCCGGGGAGCTCGACTTCTTCATCATCATCCTTCTTGTTGTCTAAAGTGCTAGTCTTCTCCACCTCCATCCCTCTCTTCCTCTTCCTCGCTCCTGTTTGTCCAAGCTTTAGGTTAGACTCAACTAGAACCTTCTTATAATGAATATATTTTTGGTGGTGGTTGCCCAGGTCAAGGCTGTGATATTGATTCTCATTAATCTTGAGGGCAAAAGGGTCTCGGAAGAAGTCTCCATTTGTTGATAATTCAATAGCCCAGTGAAAGACACTCAAGTAAATGGTTTTTATTTGGTCTCAAAAAGGTTCATGGTGGAACTCGGAAGGCAAAAAAGAAAATTATGTGACGGATCTTTTTGAAACTGTAGAAGTATTGCCTTCCACAAACTGTTATAAAAGTCTACCATGGGCCATGAAAGTGACTCAGAAAGAGCCAAACCTGTATAGACTTGCATTAAAGGAGAGAGAAAATCAAAGGAGAAGCTTTCAAAGACATTATGGGTGGAGGAAAATTATGAAAAAGAGCGCTATCAAAGGAGAATCAAGTCTAGAATATATATTGACAAATTTGAATTCTTATTTCACCCATATATACATAAAACAATCTTTTGCCCTCCATTGTAGACTGGATTTTCAACTTTCAAACAAAGTGCCCACTCCCAATGATAGTTACCCATGAGCTTAATTACCTCAAACAATTCTTTTTTATACATATTGCGGTAGAGAGAGACTTATATTTGGCAAAAAAGGGGTTTTTTTTATTTTTTTATTTTTTTTTTCACCGTAAGGCTGAGAATCAATGAAGCTTTTGATCAGAAGAGCTTAGCCGGTGACTTTTGACAAAATGTTGCTTTGTGTAAGCTGTCCAATTAAGAATTTGTGAGTGAATGAGGTTCTGGATTTGGAATTTTCCGGTATGCCCGTGTGGAAGTCATAATACTAGTGCTGTCTTTCTTCCATTCTTTCATATTTTTTGTTTTTGGTCTAGAAGGAAGCCATGTTGCCTCTAAAAAATAATGTTATCTTGGTCCTATATATTATTGGTCAATTGCTAAAATATTAATACTTAATTGATCTTATGTTGTGCCCCTTTGAATTAAGATGGAAATAGTGTTGTAAATATTTCATTATAAGGTGCATTGTGCATGGATGAATTTGATAAGAGAATTATTTTTGGAGCTTAATTTGAACCCTTCCACCCATTTGCAATCCTACCCCCAAAAAAGTTTGATCTTAATTCTTTCATCTCCCTTTCCTCATTTTCTTCCATTCCCTACTTCAAATTTGGAAAAAGGAAAAGGGAAATAAAAAGGGGGTGGTATGGCTGGCGGCCATGGTTGCCCTGAGTCAAACGGTTGAAGAAGAGAGGGAGATGTATGTTGTGTCCAAAGGAATGCAACCGAGCTCCTCAAATATAAATCCTACCCCTTGGCTCTTTGTTGTGCATTTCCAAAGTCTTCGTTTATTGAGGTGAATTTTCAAAGCCATGTTTGGAAGTAAAAAATGGAACAATATATAGGTGAAAATAACATTGAAATGATTCATAAAGGGATAAAAAGATCTAGTATTTATAAATATAATATTTTTCATTTTTTGTTTCCAAAAACAATTTATTTTTGACATAAATGCCCTTTAATATATTGATTATTTATATTTATGTTTTTTTAAAAAAATGTTATTTTTATAAAAAGAAAATGAAGATATTTTTATACAAGACCAGTTTTTTGTAGGATTAGAAAAGGTCAAAGACTGGATTCACACGATGATTTCCTTAACGTGACGACTGTATCAAAAGTAATAAAGGAACTTAAAAACATTTCATTTTCCCACTCCCACTTGATGGGGGTCTTTATCAAGTTACAAAGGTCCTCAAAAACATTTCATTTTTTCAGTCCCACTTGATGTGGATTAGGTAAATAAATTGAGGTTTTTTTCATTATTTGAAAGCAACCAGAGATGTCCCTTACTACCTTGAAATTGCAAATTTTCAACAGGGTTTTTCTTTTTGTCTTAATTCGAAGAGACAAAGAAAAAAAATAATTTAACATATTTTTAAATATCTCAAAATATCAAAATTTATTATAATAATACAAAATTTAAAAATTATTACAAAATATTTAAAATTAATTGATTAAAAGGATGAAAATATCTCATATTTGTGAATTTAACCTTTTATTTTTTAAATAATCTATTTTTATCATAAACTCTCTCAATACTTTGATTATTTACTTGTGTGTTTTAAAAGAAAATGTCATTTTAACAAAAAAAAAATGATGATATTTTTGTTTGAATCAGTATTTTTTAGGGTTAAAGAAGTTAAAGAATAGATTTATAAAATGGAGAAAATGAACATCAATTAGCTTCCAATGATAGGATTTATATTTGGATATATTTTGTAACACTTTATTTTAATTATTTTTCATATTTATATAATTATTTTTAAAAATAATATTAGAAAACAAGAAAATAACTTATTTTTAATACACATTCTCAAAAACCTATGTTTTGTTAAATTCCCCCCAAAAAAAATTATCAAAGTGTTTTCTTAAAAACAGAAAAGAAACTAGTTTTCAAAACAGTTTCACACAATGTTTTTGTTTCCAGTCAGCCTTAAATTTGAGCCTGAAATCAGTTGAGGCAGATGTGAAGACCCGGCTTGTGCTTTGAAATTCCAGGCAGCCATCCAGCCCCACATGAATAGAAAGGTACGTACCATGCACAGAAAAGCTGACAAATCATTAAATGTTCTGAATTTATCGTCAAATTATTGAATCCAAAGCTTGTTCCCATGATCAATTATTTGATAGTCTAATCAAATTCTGATGTCTCCGATTGATTTTTCACAAATATCCAACCAATTTTTGGACCTGGAGAAGTGAATGGCCTGCCTGTTGTACAAAGGGTTGGGGTTGCTCCTTCAATGTGATGATAACTGACGTGTTGACTATAATTCTCAGGTTGCTATATTCTTACTCCACAATATTGGATGCCTTTGAATGCTCATGTGCATAGGTGTCTGATACTGTACCACACGATTGTACGTTCAAAAGTTTGTAGAATTCAAAACCCAAAATTCATGTCGGGTCATAGAAAACCAATTCGTCGGGTCATAGAAAACCCGAAAAGAAAGTGTCTCTCTCTATATGTATATATTTTCCATGCATTAATTGTAGTTTGATTTGATATATCTTAAATAAATATAAAACATATCAAGAATGCATTTTATAAAAATAATGATTTTTTGTGCATTTTCTTCCTAATTTTGTTGAATTAATTTAATAATTTAATAATTTAACTTAAAATAAATGGTTATTTGATTAAAAGGGTCATTGAAAACACAATTTTAAAAATATAACATTTTATCGTTTTTTGACCCAATTTTGATCAAAATGCCCTATTGTTTTTTTTTTATTTTATAAAAATAACTACTTCTTTTAAAATATATTGTAAATACTTGAAATAGTTAAAGAAATTTATATCAAGAATGAGTTACTCTTCAAACAAAAATATGAGAATGGATAAATTCACAAAAATAAGGATATGGATTCAAATTTTATTTGTCTTTGTTTGTTGGATATGAATCTAAATTCTATCCATCTCTATTTGTTGGATATGCATTTAAATTCTGTTTATCTCTATTTGTTATATATGAATTCAAATTTTATTCGTCTTTGTCTTGTTGGATATATATGAATCCAAATTCTGTTTATGTCTATTGGATATGAATCCAAATTCTGTTTCTGTCTATTGGATATGAATCCAAATTCTGTTCGTCTTTCTTTCTTCTATGATTTTATGTTTTTTTTTTTTTTTTTCTGTCTCTCTTCCTTGATTTTTCATTCCTTGATAGTTTTATGTTGACTTTTTTTTTTTTTGATGGTTTTAGTTTTGTGTCTTCTTCTTTTCTTTTTCCTTGATGGTTTTAGTTTAAGATCTTCTACTATTTTTTTTTCTTTGAGCATATACCCTTATTTTCTAATCATATTTTCTTCTTTAAGCATATACATTTTCTATTCCTACCGAGTCTCATAATGTCTTTAAGTCAGAATTTGTTCAGATCGATCCTTTATTGGATGATACATATAGTTTTCTTATAAATATTGGTACTTTGGTTTTTGAGTGTGATGCGTCTTCTTCTCCTCCTTCTACTACTACTCCCATATCTTTTGAAACTATGGATCCTCCTCCCTCATGTTCTTCTCAACATCTTCCAAGCTATGATTGAAGAACTTTCTACTTTGCATAAGACGGATACTTGGGATTTGGTACCTTTACCACCTGTATGGTATAGATTATAAGGAGGCTTTTGCTCATGTTACGAATATGACTAATATTTGTACTCTTATTATAGTTGCTTCTATTTTTTCTCCCACTTAGATGTATTGTGACAACAAAAATACTATTTAGATTGCTCACAACTTTGTCTTTTATAACATAACCAAATGTTGTGACAGCGAAAGCTTTGATGCCAACAATGTTAGTTCAAGAACACAAAGATAAAACAATCACACATATGGTACACGAGGTTTTAATGTGGTTGGCCAACCATGCCTACGTCCATGGATGAGAGATAATGTTTCCACTATACAATAGAGAATATTAAGATGACATAACCATATACAACTATTGGGTTCTGAAACATTCCATGTTTCCCCATTCTTATATCCATACCTTACTACTAGCCTTCTCTCCATCGGGTACCTCCTGATCTTCTCACATCTCTATCCATTGTATAGTCTCTACAGGCCATCTCATCTCATGACTTTTTCCCCTTATGACCTAAAATATTTATAGAGATATTTCAAGAACCTTCCTTATTCTATAAGGAAGTCTAATATTACAATAATATATCAACTAGAAATATTCTATATAATATTCTTTACAAAAAAAGAATCTATACTAATTAAAATTTGGGACACTTCTAACAATCTCCACCTTAGACCAAATTCCATGAAGTTAATTTCAATCTCTCCATGACACAAACTTTTTTGTATCATATCACCACGAAAGAGCAATCGACTCCACTTCAGTGAAAATTCGTTTTGCTTTCATCTTGTGTGCTTTGTGATTTTTACCCTTCCAGAAATCTTCAACCCAAACTCTGATACCAGTTGTTGCGACAACGAAACTTTGATGCTAACAATGTTAGTTCAAGAACACAAAGATAAAACAATCACACATATGTACATGAGTTTTAACGTGGTTGACCAACCATCCTACGTCCACGGATGAGAGAGAACGATTCCATTATACAATAGAGAATATTATAGAGGATAGAACCAGATACAACTATTGGGTTCCTGAAACATCCATGTTTCCCCACTCCTTGTATCCATACCTTACTATGAGCCCTCTCGCTCCACCGGGTACCTCACGTTCTTCTCACATCTTATCCACCTCGTATAGTCTTTACAGACCCATCTCATCTCATGACTTTTTCCCCTCATGACCTAGAATATTTATAGAGATATTTCCAAGAACCTTCCTTATTCCATAAGGAAGTCTAATATTACAATAAAATATCAATCTAGAAATATTCTATATATTATTCTTTATAAAAAATAATCTATACTAATCAGGAATTGGGACACTTCCTAACACCAAACATATTGAAATTGATTATCATCTCACTCTTTATCACATTCAACCTAAGACTCTTACTTTGTCTTTTGTTTCTTCTTTCAAATAGATTGCAAATTTGTTTATCAAGTTAGACTCATTCACCTGTATGGTATGGATTATAAGGAGGCTTTTGCTCATGTTACAAATATGACTAATATTTGTACTCTTATTATAGTTGCTTCTATTTTTTCTCCCACTTAGATGTATTTAACAACAAAAATACTATTTAGATTGCTCACAACTTTGTCTTTATGACAGAACCAAACATATTAAAATTGATTATCACTTCACTCGTTATCACATTCAACCTAAGACTCTTACTTTGTTTTTTGTTCCTTCTTTTAAATAGATTGCAAATTTGTTTATCAAGTTAGACCCATTTTCGTGTTTTTGACTTTTGGTTCACAAACTTTTGATGCTTCTTGCAACTATATCATGAGTTTGTGAGAGAAGTTAGAAGTTATTAATACATTTAGTTCCTATATATTTATTTATTTAGTTACTATATATCTTATTTATTTAGCTACAATATTATAATTATTTTCTTTCGTTTTAGAAGTTTAGAGTAAATTAGTCTTTATTTTTTTATTAAGTCTATTTAAATTTTAATGATATTTTAACTATTTTCAAGAGAATTCATAATAAAAAATCTTAATTTTTTTTTCTTCGAATCTTTTTTGGATTTCAACAAATATTACAACTAAGTTATCCTTTATTCATTAGTCTTCATTCAATTCATATTAATAACGAAATTTTTTAAAATTCCCATTATATGAAATGTCTAAAAAGAGAAAAACATGCGAAGAAATAATAAGTTCCAATTTTTTTTTTAGTTCTTATATTTTATCAAGCACTTTTTGGATAAAAAGTAAAATTATTAAATGAGGTCATATATGTAATTTTTAATACATAAAAATTATTTTTTCAAATATGAGTATTATCCCATCCTTTTTAATAAAATATTTTTCTTAAAAATATAGTTTTTCGGTTTAAAATATTTGATTGTTATGCTATCCTACACTTTGGACTATTTTCCTTTAAAAAAAAAAGAAAAAAGAAAAAGAAAAACATATATAGAGTATTTTTAATACAAATCAATTATTGATTAACCCTTAAAACCTTTGCCACCAAAAAACTGGACATAATACTCAAACTAGGTTTAAATCCTAAATACAAAAATAAATTTGAAAAAGATTGTTATAAATAGAGATAATTAGGTTTATTTACAATTATTTTAATAATTTTTTTTCTTAAAAAAGTAAAGGAAAACCTGACAACAAAAAATTTTTTATATTATGAAAATGGTTTTTATTTTAAATAGAAATATGATGTTTTAAAAATATTTTTTTTTTCTTATTTTTAAGAATTGTTTAAAAATAATTATAAAACATGTAAATGAAAAAATACTAAATATAAAAATAATTTTAAAACATATTTAAAAATATTAAAAACGGATTAAAAACGGACATCTTATTTCCAAACAAATTTTATTTTATAAAACATTAATAAACGTTTTCAAGAACCGTTTTTAAAAACTATTTTCGAAAATAATTATCCCTCAAACAAGATCTTAATTTCATACAAGACGGGTAATGTGAATCAACAGAATAGACAAACACACATTTATCTTTAATTAAGAATGTTTTTGTCCCATGCAGAACTAATTACATTAAACTTAGCTATCATGCACCATGTTTTCCTGCCGGTAAATCATTTAAGCTGCCATGCGAACCACGCTCCGCCGACCTCCATCACTCACAATAAAATTAATCATTCATAATATTCAGAAGACATATTAAACTATGAGCAATTTCAACATGTAAAATCACATGGTATGACTATGAGCTTTGAGTTCTCTTTATCACAGTGGCCACAGCAATTAGTAATTTTACCAATGTCTTCTTACTGAACCTCCTTTTCAACGCACGATCTTTTACAAATTAAAATGAAAAGTGTCCCGAAAATTAGACCAAGAATATTTCAATGATCAACAGCCGAATTCACTGACTTGCTCTAGATCTTACAAGTAAGATTAATCCGGCCAAGTCTATGAACTGAATGTTGGAGAACCACAGAGAATGGATGAATGCTTTCATAGGGAAAAGTTTGCTGGGGCATAGACTTTTGGTTGGCGAGAGTTGCGCCGTAGACTCAAGCATGGGCAAATCTAATTTTGGCGTCAAACATGTAAGAAAAAAGAATATTTTTGTTTAGATTTTCAATGAAAATGTGCTGATGAAAAAGTCCAAGTCTACGATCTTTTTGTGCCTCAAATAGTCAAGTCTTAAAGAGAACCTTCCTCTGTTGTACAAAGTGGAATCACACCCTCTAGTCTTTGCGGGGTTGTCCCTACAAAAAACTGGTCCTGAAGCAGTCTTACTTTGATCTTGGACGTGGTATGACATCATGAATGCCAAAAACTATTTACTATTATTGTATAAATTTCAATGACTTTCTATGTAAGATTTCGTCACATGCATGAAAAATTGGCTTCGGGGGCGCACAATTGGATTTGTCATGTTATTTAATTTTCTTATTAAACTTTTAATTTTTTTTTTATTCAGTATGGTATTAAAATTTAATTTGACTAGAAACCTCATATTTTTATATAAATTCAAATTTTATCTGTCTTTCCACTTATGGGTATGAGATAGGAGGGTGTTGAGAGTATTATATGTATATTAAACCAAAATTCTATAAATTTAATTTAAATTTTAAAAAAATTGATAATTCATTTATATTATTTTATAAATTATTTTATCTTTACCTTCTTATATTAATATATTGATCATATTAGACTTCCCTTTTAAGTAAAATAGTATCAAATTCTTGTTAGCACAATAAGTGGTATCAAAGTTTTTTTTTTTTTGTACGATACTTTTAAATAGTTAAAAGTAGATCATTTAAATTAAATACACATGTATCTTATAATAAATTTACATATTTTTTTAGTGGCATATAGGAATCAGGCATCCAAAATTTTAAGATTTAGGTCAATTTGAGAATTATTTTTGAAAACAATTTTCCATTCTCTAGTATAAAAAACACAGAAAACATGTTTGATAACTGAAAACTATTTTTTGTTTACTGTTTTTAAGAATAGAAAATAGGGTGTTTTCAAATAATATCTTTTAGTTTTTTTTTTTTATTATTTTTTGAAAGAAGTTTTGAGAAATAATTATATAAATATGTAGAATGATTAAAAATAAAACATTACATATAAAAGTTATTTTTAAAATATATTTAAAATATTAAAACAAATTAAAAATACTTTAGGTTTTCAAATAGACTTTTGTTCTATAAAAATTAAAAAACAAAATTTCAAATTATTTTTGAAGACAATTACCAAACAACCCTTAATTTTTTCTTCATACTTTCCTTTCGAAATAATATTTAATATGGCAAGATAAACTAAATTGATTTCATTAGAGATGTGGTGGCTAGTATAATGACATGTAGAAACTTGTAGAGTAACTTCTAGTATTAAAATAACCAAACCTTTCCACAAATATTTAGGGTGGTTGTGAAAAGAAGTATGTGTAGCTACATTATTGGACCCAATAGGATGCTCCAAAAATGGTGCCTTTCGTGATAGGGATGCCCCTTCAAAAGTCATATTACTTGTACCACCAAGACACCACCACTAAGTATTTATCCATATCTTAATCCATGTGTGCATGGAGATGAACATAAATATATATAGAAAAGATAAATATTAGAAGACAAGTCTCCACAAAGAGACAAAGATATGGAAGGCTTGGGTCAACCAATCCCGCTATGCGTGGCAAATGTTTCAGGGGACTGCATAGGATTGAACAACCTTTGCTTGAGGGAAGATGAATCTATGGGTGTGAGTGAAGGCAGAACTGGAGAAGTATTGGAACAGGTGGGTCACCTCAGTTGACTATGAAACAGGCATTAGTCAACGCAAATCTTGGCTTTGGATCTCTACATCGGTGCTGAATATTGTTGAACGGAAACACGTGGCCAGCTACATTGGTTCTAGACAACAAAGGCTGCAACAATTAACCTGAAATTTAAAAATTCTTGGTCCAACTTAGAAAGATAGATTTGATTTATGTGTGGAGATCTTGAACAGCTCTAGTCAACCCCACCAAGTTAGCAAGAAAGTAAGGGTTGGATTCTGTTCTTCATGTGAGGCCTAGGCTCTCGGCTCTCCTTAAGAGCTAGGTTAGGCTTGGCTTGTTGCATACTAATTACTAGTTATTATTATTATTTTTTTATAATTATTAAGATTATTGAAATTTGTATTTATATTTTTTCTTATTAAATCATTTTTTGTTTAAAAATTATTTTTCATAAATGATTAAAAACTTATTTTATTGACGTTTTTAGATGTTTTGGCTGTTTCAGTTTCATATTATAGTTTAACAATTTTAATTTTTAATTTTTTAAAGTAATAAAGTTAAAAATATAGATATCTTATATTTAAAATAAAAAATTAAAATAATAAGTATTCTATATTTAAAGCCATTAATATTCCTTATATTTTGTAAAATTCATTTTAATCCTTGAATTTGTTGAAAATAAAATAATATGACCAAAAATAGAATAAAAAACATTGATGTTTTAAAATAATAGTCGGCTACGGATATGAAAGTTGAACGCGACTATGTAGTCATTGAGGGACATTATATTAAAAGCAAATTACAATATATCAAATTAGCATCATGCAATTTGGACTATTGAAAGTGCATACTAAAATTTAGATCATTGGATAAAAGTATAAATATATAAGATCAAGTATGAACAAATGAAATTGGGTAGAAATAAATGAGAGTAAGACAAAAGAATAAGAAAAAATTTTGAATATAAAACAATAAGACCTAAAAGTGCCTACATAACATGATGTGATCGTTTTTTGGCATGTACACGGGTACTATCATGGGACCCTATATTAAAATGTGACCATCCTTGTCATATCATCCATTCCACAAGCATATAGCCCCATTCACATTCTCTAGCATTCCCTTTCTTCATAGAGAAAAATGACTTCTTATATTCTTTTGTAACAACCATTTTTCACGCGACTTTATCAAACAACAACAAAGAAGCGATCAACTCAAATCTCTCTCCTTGATTCATCTTGATATTAACTAGAGGCCATGAGGACTAGGCCATCCATGATCAACTCAAATTATGACATATATATATTGATGTAAAGAACAATTGTTATACATACTTAAATGAGTATGAAGATGAGTTATTAGATGTGTTAGCCCAAGGGTTCTCCTAATCGGGTTTTGATGATAACAAACCATGGTTAAGTGACTAATTGGTTTGAATGGTAAAGAATCTTAAGTATAAATTCGGAAATTCATCAAAGGATTAAATGGATATAAGATCAAGACTTTTGAAAGAATTTTGATCATAGGAAACGAATGTAAGATGAATGCATGGGTGCACTTAGGTTTTTCATACCGTTTCATGCATATTTGAAAACTCGGTTTATCCTTTAAAATTTCGATTTCATTAAAACCCGAGTTTTATCAAATGTACCTTAGGCAAAACGTGTCAATATTGGCATATTATTTTACCTAAAGACCTTGCCTAAGTGTTAGAAAATAAAGGAATTGAAAAATATAGGTTTTTGGGGCCAACTGGCTCAACTGGTTGGGGAACCGGTCGACCGTTTGCCCTTGTCCTATCGAGGTCTGGTCGAGGAGTGCCAAAAACACACTCTCTCATCTAGTAGCTTCCTCTTACTGGTTGAGGTTCACCCTTTCCTGGTCGAGGTCTGGTCGACCTTCGGTTGAGATAACGGTAACCTACCAAAGCATTAAATGCTCTAACGGCTAGTGAACTAGTCGATCCCTAGCTAGATCGGTCGAGGTTGTCTTTTGCTGTTTTTGGCTCCCGAGCTTAGAAACCTACAAATTGAGAGCTCCACTTCATTTATGACATAGAGAACACTTGCAATCAATTGTCTACCTACCTGTTCTTGGCCTAAAAACTCTCATTTCTTTCTTAGTGCATTAAATCATCACTTGCATATCTTTTAGTGCACCCTTGCGAGTCATCCTAGCTTTGTTTTGTATTTGAACTATCTTTGAGCTAGGTTGAGGGATTTATTCTTGTAAAAACCGAGTGTTAAAGCCTTTAAGAGGTTTGAATATTGAAGAGATTGTATAAGAGCCCATTGAAGCCGGAATCCAAGTGTAAGAAGATTGAAAGCTTGGTTAAAGCTTTAAGCTAGTGGAACCCTCACTCGGTTAGGAGATTAAGGAGAGTTGACGTAGGTAAGGAAGTGCCGAACCACTATAAAATTCGAGTTTGAATTCTCTAACTCTATCTCTTTATTTCTTGTTTATAGTGTGCTTGAATTTGTTGTATTGAAAAAGTTTTTGAAAAACCCAATTCACCCCCCTCTTGGGTGTTTTTTTCTCTTTTAAGCATAACTTTTATTTTCTCAAGATGCAATGAGATGGGACTAGGATATCCATGTTAGACTCAAGCTTTTCATAACATAAGATGGTGATGTAGAAAAAAAAGGTGGGGGATGGGGGAAGATAGAATTATATCTCATAATATTTGTATGATTTTGAAGTTCTCCAAACATGAGTAGTATTGCAATTGCTTATATAGATGTTCATGCATGCTTAAGATTGAAGTTGTGGTTACAATTTTAGTAATGTATATTTGATAAAGGTTGGTGAGTCCAAAAGTAATGCACATTAATTATGTAATAATCATGAAGCATGTTGTATGTAATGCGGAGAGTTATATGAGTTGAAGAGAGATATGATTAGATTTGAGATAGAGTCAAAGAATGAGCTTCTTTCAAATCCTAAGTGCTCAACTAGCATACCAACTAACTTACTAGCTTAGAGTTGTGAGACTTATTTTTATTTTATGTCATTCATCTCATCTCCATTGCCTTCTTGGGCTAAAAATGGTCCTCCAAAAATTAGTTTGGAAAAGCTTTTGAAAATCACAAAAAAGTGAGAGCAACTATCCATATTCTTAAGCATGATAGTAAGATTAAAGTTGATGGTAAGACCAAAGTCCATGGTAAGAGACTTGACCTTTAGCTATGAGATTAGCCATTGAAAGATGCTTAAAATTCAGTAAAAAAGGAAATGAAACCAAGATTTTTCAATCAGATTTGCAAAGAAAACTAAAAAAGCAAAATAAGGCTCAAAAGAGTCTTTTTTAGGGAAAATCACTTTGGTAAAATATCAAACACTTTGTAGTCCTCAAAGTTCCATTTAAAAAATGGTTCAAAGCATCTTCAAAAACATCAAAACAAAGGGAAAAAATTCCCAAAAAATTAACAAAAGATGATTAAAGACCTCAAATCCAAATGAACCCCATATCATGATTAACTCAATGAGCTTCAAAAGGAGAAAACAACCCAACAAATGAACAAAATCAAATCAAGCAAGGCTTGAAAATCAACCGAACAACAAATTAATTAAGAGAACAAACATCTCATCAAGCATCCAAAATAAACAAAATGAAAAAAAAAAGAAAAAGAGAATCCAAAGATGAAAAACAAATAGCCAAATAACACGTGTAGCCTTTCAATATCTACAACCAATATATTTGTCATCTCAAGAATTAGAAGAATATGAAAACAAACTAAAAATAAACTTGTAAAAATGGAATAAATAAAAAAGAGCTTACCATGTGATTTCTTCACAAGTGAAACACTTGGCTTCTAGTAAGCTTCCAATTCTCCTCCAAGCTAAGCCTTCTTTAAAGCTTTCTCTTCTTCTCATTCTTTCTTTGAAATTTGATAGAGTTTCCCTTCAAAAAGGTTAGAGAGAAATCCCCTTAAAAATGAGCCTCAATGCCCTTGTTTATAGGGCGAAGAACGGTAAAGATTTTAACACATATCATTCTCCACCAAGGCCCTTATGTATAGACTTTTGCTATCCTCACCATTGTTTTCTAAAGAGAGGAACCCTAACCATCCTCTAGAGAGGGAAAGAAACCCACCAGTTTTTGTGCTAAGACCTATGAAAGGAGAGATCAGGTGGAAAATCATGGGGTAGACAAGTTTTATGATGACCACTACAGTTTCAAAGTCTTTATTAGATCAAAATTGATATGGGAACATCCAAAAAGCATGTATGAAGCTTTCTAAGCCCTATATAAGTCTCTACTAACTAAGTTGAGGGAAATGTGACAATTAATTTGGTTGGTTATAGATACATAGGTAGGCAAGGTGACTTCAAAAAATAGCATAACAAACAAGAAAACCAAGCACAATCATAAAGAAGATTTAGGGTGCGTACCTGGACTTCTTCTTAAGCGCTATCACAAGACATCAAAGTTAGTTTAATTAGTATCTTATCCAGCATGCGCTTTATCAGGAATAATCGAACAATGAAACATATATATCAAGACACCTAAGCATTATCGAACATAGGCGCAGTTCATAGTGACAAACATATTCACAGAATTTAGAAAATGGGTGTTAGGGGGGGTGTACCTAGAGAGCATAGATAACTTGTAACGTGTTTCCACAAGACATGAGGGGTTAGTATCATAAATAATAAAATAAAGAAATCTAATTAGCATAGCAAAAATTATCATAGTATACGAAATCAAAAAAATGATTTTATTTAGGGGTTTCACAAATTCTCCAATTGATATACATGAATCTAGACTAGAATTATCTCATTTATTTGGGACCATAAGCTTGAATTCATGTCTTACTCAAAACCGTAGTTTTTTTTTTTTTGAAAACTGAGAAAGATGCAAACCGATCAAGACATGGTTGCATATTATTTAAAAAAAAAATGAGATTTTGATTCTAAGGACTCTAAATGATTTTTTTTTTAAATAGATTTTCAAAGGGATCTTTTGAGAAAAGTACTTTATTTTAAAATAAAATAAATTAATTTGAAAACAACAAAACATAAGAAACCAACAAAATAATAATAATAAAAAAAATCACACAGTAGAATTTTTGACAACAAAGCAAACTAAAGTGGTGAGAATGGAGGCCAATCTTCACCATTTTCCGATGACCTTTAAAGATTGAATTTTAACAAAGAAAACAATAAACTAAGAATTTTGGATCAAACTAAACAATAAGGTATTGATCAAGAACCATCCACTAAAATCTTGAAAGCACATAAAATAAAACACGATGGATCAAAAACTAAAATTAACAAACTTGAAAACAATAAATATGAGAAATCAATTAGCTGAAATTCCAACAAACTCATAGAATAAATATTTATAAACTAAAGACTAAGATCAACGAGCTAAAAAAATATGCAAACAAAATTACGGGATTAACTAAATTAATTAAGTCAAACCCTAACCAACAAAAAAATAAAATATTGATAAATCAAAATCTAAATTAACGAACTTCGAAACATGCAAATAGAAACACAAAATTAACTAAAATTCTATACGGCAACAAAATCAATATGACAAATCAAAACCTAAACCAACAAACTTTGAAATCACACAAACAATAACATAAGATTAACTAAATTAATTAATTGAAATTCTAAAAAACTTCATAATCGCAATGATCAATCAAACTCACGAATCATCAATTAAAAAAAGTAAGCATGAATTAAGATATAATTAAAATTATGACTAACTTAACAACTATTAAGAATTAATCAAACTAGCAAGTTATCAAATAAAAATAAGCATAAATTAAACTAAAACTACAATTATACCCAACTTAATAACTAACTAGAATTAATATAACTAGCCAATTATCAATTTAAAATAAACATGAACTAAACTAAAGACTAAAATTATAACTAACACCTAGCAAGAAGTAATCTAACTAACTAATTATTAACTTCAAATTGACACGAATTAAATTAATATAAAGCAAAATTTTAAACTTTTAGAATTTATACAATGAATCAAAGACAACTAAACAAAATTCAGATTTTTTATTTATTTATTTTTTGTTTTTTTTATGGCATGGGAAATAAACTAATAAAACAAACCTAAAACAAGATTAAAAACCATTATTGACCTTTGCAAGATGAAATCTTTTTAATAACATGGAGAGCATGCTAATAACATGAAGCTAAGCATGACAAAAGCAAGTAAATACTAAATCTATTAGACTTTGTAAGATGAAAAATTACATAACATGGAAGTGAAGACTATTCTAATAACAAGAAACCATGAACAATGAATAGATAGATAAGTAAATAAAATAATATTAAAACTAATCAAACTTTGCAATGTAAAGATTTAAATAGCATGGCTAAAAACAAGAAGATTAAATTCTAGGATTGCAAACTGTTCAAAGTGACACTTTTAAAATGCATGGAAGACAATATGTACATGAAATTAAAAATGAAACAGTCATGATTTTTATCTCTAGCCTTGATTCCAAAAACTCGATAATCAAAACAAATAAAGATCTAATAAGAAAAAAAGAAAAATCCCAAAACTTACCTTCCAAAGACCTCTAGCATTTTCTTAGATCATGGCTTCAAGATGCACGCTATCATGGACCAAACCACCCTTAAGAAAATGTGCTTCAAGATCTCCTCTCCACAGGCTGGAAACCTCATCACAACACCACTGTCTTCTTTTCAATCTTTTTTCAAAGTAGGGACTGACTTTCTCTCAAAACAAGGACTTTTTCTTCTCCAAAAACCCGGATTGATCTCAAAGAAACACAGACTGCCCTTCTTTCAATAACCTAAACTGACTTTCAAAGAAACACGAACTGATCTTGTTTCAAAACCTAGATTGACTTTCAAAGAAAAACGGACTGACCTTCCTCTCATCCATATCTCAAAATCTCTCAATCGTCCTATCTTCTATCACGCTCAATGGTCTGGCTGCTCCCTAGATGCAGTCGTGTTTTACCAAAGCTTTTTCTCCGATACGGCCGAACTCGAACCCCACTTCACGTGCTCAAAATTTTCTTTCCTTCGTGCGGCTGCTTCCTTCTCCAAAATGTTGGATCTTTCTCCTCCAAGTTCTAGAATGGTTCAGCTGCACCTTTTTTTCTCTAAGGTGTAGATGCGCCTTTTCTTCTCTAAGGTGAGGTTGCACCTCCATTTCCCGTCTTTCAGCTACAAATCATGCCCCCTCTACCAGAAAATCAAACTTTCAAAGCCTTCTCCATGTGCTGAAAATTTCTTTCCATCATTGTTGGGACGTCATTTGTTTATTTGGCCCTGGTGCCTAGGCTGAAGAGCCTGCGCGGCGCGCCCAGAGTGGCCTCCCCAGGATTCGAACTCGGGACCTTAACCCAGGCAGTTGCCATCCTGGTACCATTTGGCTGCTAACGTCATTTGTTTATTTGGCCCTTGGGGGTGATGTCCTAACAATCATCTCAATGATCTTGCAAATTATGCCCCTTTCCTATTTTCAAAGGCTCCGTCCCTTTTGCTTTCCAATGGTGCAACTGCATCTTTTTTTTTTTTTAAGGTGCGGCTTCACCTCCACTTCCTGTTTTCTACTGCAAATTGTCCTCACTCTCACCGAAAGCCAAACCTTTATTATTATTTTTTTCTCGCCCTCCTGCCATTTTCTTTCTTCTTCCTATTTTTTTTTATCTCTATCTCATCCACTTTCTTCACTCTCCCTTTCCCGCTCGTTGACTCCACCAACATGGGAAGACCACTCACCCACCTGGAGAGAGCCTCAATCACCCGCGTCATTCTAGCATGATCAGAACTCTCTATCTTCTTAAAACATAGCCCACATTCCGTCCCTATACATCTGCACTCCTTCCCATTAACTTCAAAACAATGTGGAGGTCCTTCAAATGTCCCCATTTTGGTTGGTTCAGATTACCAAATTCATCAAGATCTGCGTCATAATATATGATGTCATAATGTATAGACCACCAACTATTCTACCAAATTGGTATCACCATGATACATGTAATAGTCTTGGAATGCGCCGCTAGTTTTGCAAGTATTCTCTAGAGTATTATTTGAAGCAGGAAAATTTGGCCCACTAAAGAGAAGACGAGTGATACAATTATTGCTATCCTTAACCATTTTCTCTATATTCCTTGGAAACACTACACTGCTAAAGAATCGAAATGCAACATTGGAAACAATCCCAAATAAGAAAATATGAATACCTAGATAAAAAGTATAACACATAAAAAATACATATTAGACACATTTAATAAAAAAAGAAATTAAACTAATGCAACATATAATAATAATCGAAGTGTCAAACTCAAACCACCAAAAAATCAAAAAATTCCTTTCATCCAATCATAAAATAAAATAAATAAACAAAAATACAAATAATAGTAATAATGAAATAATATAAAATAAGTCAAAACTCACTTAATCCTAAAATCAAAATAAAATAAATAAACAAAATAATAATAATAATAATAATAATAATAATAATGAAATAATATAAAATAAGCCAAAACTCACTTAATCCTAAAATCAATAAAAAAAAAAAAAGAAAAAGAAAAACAAGAAAATAAATTTAAGTTAAACTAAACCTAGAAAAGTGCCTAGGTGAGCCTAAGGTGGTGTCTAATTGGCCAAGTGTACCTAAATAGGCCTAGGGTGCATAAATGGGCCTAAAGTGGTGCCTAATGGGCTAAGTGTACATAAATAGGCCTAAGGAGGTGCCTAATGGGCCAAGTGTACCTAAATGGGCCGAGGGTACTTAAGTGGGCCTAAGGAGGTGCTTAATGGGCCAAGTGTACCTAAATGAGCCTAGGGTGCCTAAATGGGCTTAGGGTGCCTAAATGGGCTTAGGGTACCTAAATGGGCCTAAGGTGGTGCCTAATGGGCCAAGTGCCTAAGTGGGCCTAAGGAGGTGTCTAATGGGCCAAGTGTACCTAAATGGGCATAGGGTGCCTAAATGGGCCTAAGGTGGTGCCTAATGGGCCAAGTGTACCTAAATGAACTTAGGGTGTTTAAGTGGACCTAAGTCTAAATTAGGGTTACCAAGTGTCACAATAGAGTTAGATAAATCCTTCAACCAAAGTTCCCAAGGTGGCTTAGAAAAGATAGGCTACACGAGTAGTGATGGGCTACCAGGGTATCGCTGTAAAATACCAAACAAATACCTAATAGGACATGTGCTAGGATGACAAAATGGAGGGTCTACAATATGCATGACAAATGAGAAGATTGAGAGGAAAAAAAGATTATTTTGGAATGTAATGACGACATTAGGTTTTGGATATTTGGAGTACTCTCACGGGAAGACAACTTTGAAATTTTAAAAAGGAAAAAGATTTTTGAGATTGAGAACTCTCTTAAGGGTACGACTGTTGCCATTGAGATTGATATACATGCATAGAGAGCATTGAGAATTTGGTGATATACGACATAGGAGATTTTTTTAGATTGAAGAGGATTCTTAGAGATACACGACTATCATATTGAGATAGGACAAAGATTCACGGAAAAAAGAAAATGTTCACATCATGAAGGCTTTTTTGGAAAGAAGAAAAGAATTGTCTTGAACACAAGACACGACATTGAGGAGTTTTTGGAAAAGAGGAGGAATATTTTGGAACAACATTGAATGGGATTTTTTGAGGTAGACATGATTGTCATTGAGATGGGGTTCACAAAAAAGAGATTTTTAAAGAGGAGATGACTTTTTTTTTAAGGGGGATTTGTGGTTGCTATAGAGAGAGAGAAGAAATAGGACTCTTTTTGGTTCAAGTTTTTGGAATTTTTGAGGAAGGGAGGACTTTGTTTTTTTGGGACTGTTAGTTGCCATAAAGATTGAAAAGAAAATTTAAAGTCTTGGAGAAGCTAAGGGTATCACGACATAAGGAGAAGATGGAAGATTAATTTGGATTGAGAAATGAAGCAAAGTTTCATATTTTTTTAGTGGAGAAAAGAACAAGTTTAATCTTTTTGGAGAAGAGGTATGATTGTCTTTAATTTTTTTTGCATATCTTAATTATGATCATCTCTCTATTTTTTATTTTTCTTCCATCTTACTTAGATATGAGAATTATCTTTGGTTGGTGTGGATGCATAGGCCACACGAATTGTTGGTATTTAATAATTGGATGATTGTTTAAGATGATTGATTGTTTATGCTTAGGATCTATTTCACTCATTGTTTTCCTTATGTTTTTTTTTTTACTTAGTTTAAGCCTATTTGATATCACATGAGATGAGGTCTTGTATCACATGATTTCTTTACTTTTGGTTCAATTTATTTGATTGTTTCTTTGAGATGTTAGAGTTTAGGTTTAGAATTGCCTCTCACACATTCACACACACACCTACTCTTACCTTGAATTTTGTTTTCTTGTTTTCATCCTAAGATCCTATGTGAATTGATTGTTTTATAAATTTTTCAGGGGTTTTTGAAAATTTTAACTAAGAAATAGAATAAGAGTTTGAAGACTTGGCATGGGAATAATGTAAGGGGATTTTTGAATTGTTATTGGATAAGAAATTGAGATCCTTGGTATGAGGGATTAGCTAAATATGAATAATGTTCTATTTGGTGGAGGTGTTTGAACATGGCTTTGGATATGTTAAGAGAACTCATGATAGACATAGATGAGAGGACAAAAAAAAAAAAAAAAAAAAAACGTAAGGAAAAACAACAAGAAAATGATATGTAGTTCTAGAAAGACAAGTCATAGACAAACCCTAGAAGGTTAAGGCTAAGGTAGTGTTAGAATATCTCGAGAACAACATCAGAGAAGGATGATAGTGAACGCTAACTTTTATGCCAAGACTTAATAGGAGGAAAATGCAAAAAATAAAGGAATTTCAAAAAGGCAAAGGTTTAGCCTTCTAAAAATACCTTACCTTCGTTCCTTGAAAAAATTGTGACATTATTTATTGTAGACTAACATCAAGAATAGGAGCACCAGACTTAACTTGCCTGGTGCTTACAATACATGTAAGAGGCTTAGTGCATGGACTTTTAAGGGCAACAATGATTGTAAATACCACAACACCGAGTATTTGGCAAAGTATCAAAGTTCTAAGAGCCTTATTTCAACAACTTTGAAGATACTTCCACACTAATAGGAATGCAATTTCTCAAAATGAAGGGATATGGCACCAAGGCTTGTCAACTAGCTAAGATATTTCTATCAAAACAAGATCTTGTATTCACAATCCCATAATTATTAATTAAGAATCATGGGATTGATCTATAAAAGCTAAAGCTTCGATCAAAGATAGACAAAATTGTTAACCAATTGAGTGTTACAATACATATCACAAAGAATTATGCATAAAGGTAATCTTTACTTGCTTTATTTTGATTTAGATATACGAAAACATATATACAATGATTGAGAATGCTTATAGTAATGTTGATCTCAATTGTCCTAAACTATAGCTACCTCTCAAAACGAAAAGATTGTGTATTACATGAGACTTTTAAAAATAATAACAATAAAAAAGGAATATGTACCTTTAGTCACTTCCCTAAAATATATATAACAAAAATTCATTACAAATTCAAAATAAAGTTCATAGATAAAGTTTATTTTTCCTAAAAGAAATTTTGCTATTGTTTATTATCTCTTATCAAGAATAAATAGGTAATATTCAAGTGTTTCAAAAAATAAACCTCCCAACTATATTTCGTGCTTAATTGCGTTATAAGAATTGAAGTTTATTACATGGGATTTGATTTCATTTAAAAGCGACAACAAGGGAAAATTATTATGGGGGCGCAATAATCCATTGACATGTGGATCGATACTAAGGTAACACAAGTGGTGCACCACCATAAGGTTGCATAAGAGCCACATAACCCCAAATGGGTACTCCAACCACCATCATAGTACAATAAATTAGACTTCTATTATCAGTATGGCGATATGATTTCCCACATGAAAATGGAGTAACTTACAACCACCCTTCGAAAGGGCACCCTTTTCCGTCTTCAAGGATGAAAATATCGGCAATTATTGATACATCGGTACTTCCATTTTATGGATATATCGGAGATGTATCGATGGATACTTTCATTTTACGGATATATTGGAGATATATCAATGGATATTTTGACACAAAATATCGATGAAATTAAAATTGATAAAAAATTATAAAAATGTAATAAAAAACTCTTAAAAATAAAATTAGAAGTATAATAGATATTTTAAAGTTGTTTAATTTGTTCAAGAAATTGATATATGTATAATATAACCTATCATATTTGATAATAATATTGTATGTGCTAAGAAAAAAAATATGAATTTCATAAGTATACATTTATTATTAAATTATATCAAATATTATTTGATAATAATATTGTGATATTTGATTATAATATGTCCAATTTAAAAATATATTTAATATTAAAATTATAATTCATTTAATTCAATTGTATTAAATGATATAAAATAAACGATGATATATGTATAATTTTAATACTTTATCAATATATTAATGATATTAAAAACATTATTAAGGAAATTATCATGATAATTTTTATATTTTTGGTGTTCAAATAGATGAAAAATTTTCATTTAATTATAAAATAATTATAATTAATTTGTTCTTTAAAATATTTTTTTGAATTTATGTTTATATGATGAATTTGAGTTGATATATATTTGGTGTAACTTATATAACAAAGGACAAACTTCCCCCAATCGTTGGCTCAACGCATAGTAAACCCACACATGCCGCGTTGACCACCCCAAAATATTGCAAAAAATCAATAAAATATTGAAAAATCGACAAAATTCACGATAAATTGTCAAAATATCGAGGTCCATCGATACTCTATATTTTAATCATTGCCCACCATCAAAGGTTGTAATGACCATAGGCAGTCAATGCACTCAAACCCTAACAAGCGACCCCATCATTAAAAGGAAGATTGCTTTCCAAAGCAAGGCAGGTGAAACAAATTCATCCTTTTATGTTAACCCTCTTTCCCATCCATGCCTAACTTGATCGTCACAAAGGGGTTGGCCTAATCAATCCATCCCCTATCTAACACTCTTTATGGAAATTAATGTGTAAAGGAATTCCAAAGATAACCTCAAGTGGAAGAGGGATGCAACAATTCTAAATTGCATCTTCATATGCAAAAAAATAGGACTAAATCAATGTTTCTACAAGAGCCAAGCTTGACTTCAATTTATTGAATTTTTTGTCTTGGTCTTTTTAATATTCCTAATAAAAAGAAATAACATGAAAACGTCAACAAATTTTCAATTACTTCAATTAAAAAAATCAATTAGTACATAAATTTTTTTTTCTTCAAAATTAAAGGCAAGAGATGATTTTATATTTTTGCCCTAATTTTAATTTATTTTAAATCAATTTGAGTGTTGAAAATTTAGGTAACAAAAATTTGATTAAAGAACTATATATATATAACATAATTCTTCTTAAAAAATAATATTTTTTTTTTAAAAAATTGTTTAAAAAATTGAGATATTATTTTCTCAAATTTAAAAATTTAAAAATAATTTTTAAAGATATAAGATAAGTTCATACTTCTTTAAAAGAGTTGTTATATTTAATATAGAAATTATTATTATTTTATAGTTTTTAAAATTAAAATAAAAAATATGTCCAAACAAACAATTAATTAATTTCAAATAATTTTGATAATGCTCAAGTACACTAATGGATTTAATAAAATGCTTTATACATAATTAATGGGAATGCACCATCAAAGTCATGGGAGTTTTTCCGTCCCACCAAGATACCACCGAGTAATACACACGTATATAGTGAGGTTATTACGTAATTATAAATAAAAATATAGGTCAATTATTGGAAGACAAGTACTGTGTAAATGTTGAGCTTTAGTCAACCAAGTCCTTTACGAGATTTCCCCACCATGACAGCAGCTGAAGACATGGAAAAATAGGTGTATGACTCAGTGTCCCAAGGACTGAGTCAAAGATGGAATAACCTAGGGTTGAGGGAAGTAGGGAACAGAGTGGGTCAGCTCGATTGACTATACACATTGCATGCATTACTAAAGTGGTAAGGTTTCTGGATCTCTATGTCGGCGTTGATCATTGAATGGGAAAGTACTAATGGTTCTAGACAACAGTGGCTGCACCCAACCCCAAATCTTGAAAACCTCAGCTGAAGCAATTCATTGAATAGTTCAAAGCTGAACCATCCATTCTTAGCATGAGCTGCTTCCGACTCATTCGCATTCAAAATAGACACACCTTTGATGTAATTAGGAGATAAGAAATGGTTGCCGCATGAGTAGTCCGAGAAATTTTGGAGAAAAGATAAAAAAAATAATGGAGTCAAGAACGCAGAAAGGAGATGGGTGTAAATTTTTGTCCTAAAGAGCTCCAAAATATTGTCCTAGGGTTTTGATATAAATGCCAAGTTTTTTGTAATTCATAAAGAAGCCCAAGAATGTAGTCATTCTCTTTGCCCTAGTTCTCCAGCTCTTGAAGTTTTAAAAGGTCATCTTGAATGGATTTTTAATTGCCTCAACACAAAGTGAAGTATCCACTAAGCAAACAATGATTTTTCTTCTAAAAGATGAAGCTCAATATTTGGAAAAATCAAACCATGCATGGATTTGGATAAATTATAATGGGATTTCCTATTTTAATGCTTTAGATCTCTTCTTAAAAGTCTGGTTTTCTTTTAATTAGGCATTGATTCATTCCTATCTTACTCCTAAAATTAGAGACACATGTGTTAGGTGATCTGATATCCGTTAAAACTTTGGGGTGCATGCATCTAATTAAGATTCTTGGAATAACTGAAGTGATTAAAAATAAAAACTTTTGCCTCATAGGGTGGTTTAAAAATCATATATGAGGTTGAATGTTCTCAAGCCCAAATTCTTTTTCATAGAAGATGTCTTGAAACCTCATAATCTTCCACCATTATAGCTCCTTCTTTGATCCATGATACTTGTGTAGAATGACTACTTACTTCTTAAGGGAGAGAGATGGAGGCTAGTTTTCCAAAAGATCATTTGTTTGAAAGATTAAAGTCTAACCCTAAAACCCCCGAGGTTTATATAGATTCTCCTATGGGCTTAAGTGACTTTGGCCCTACATGGAATTGGATCACTTAATTTAGCCAATTATGGTTTGGGTCACTTAATTTAGCCCAACGTAGGTCAATTGATTTTGCCCATGAGGTCTTAATTAATTAATTAACTCAAATGAGCTCCAATTAATTAATTAGCCTATACAAAAAAAAATTCATCATAAAATCTTGTGCAACGTTATACTATTACCAAAATGGATTTATGCACATAAATGATTAATTCTCCATAAAACCTTAAAATAAATAATCATAACTTTTTACACAACCTTAAGCTTTTAACAAACCACACTTATACAAAAATGATTAAATCTCTAATTTCCCTCCAACCTTTGTGCCAACAAAGACTTTCAGCTTGAGTGAGGACTATTAGGACCCATAGGAAAATAGTAACTTTCTTATAATCTAATTTTGACATTGATTCAACACTCCACTAAAGAGAGTCAACTCCACTTTAATATCCAATTTCATTACATTAAGATAAGAATGAATTAAATCCGATTTAATAATTTTCTCCAATTTGTGACTTCCTAACATACAAACTCCTCATAAATTGATGCTCCTAATCTAACAAGATAATTGCTACCAACCTCTTAAGATTACCACAATACTTGAGTTTTAGATCCTCCTATTATGTAATCAAATGATATTCTCTAGCTCACTAAGAAAAAAATGCCTTTTATGTTTGTTTTTGAGAAATACTTAGAATCACCATTAAAAAAAAATATATAGGAGAAAACAAAGTAATAAAATTAAAACCCTAAGTAACTCTAACAATGGAAAACAAGGCAATGGCTACAAAACCTAGATATCTCCATTCCTATCCTTGGACCATTAGGGTACATGTAAACTATCCTAGGAGCTCTATAGATCTAACAAGTAGAAACACAATATACAGTAAAACTTAGATCTTGAGAAAAGTGTGTTTTACCTATGATTTGGATGTTTCCAATTCAAATCTTGTCAATGAAGAGTCAATATGGATCTTGCAAACTAGTAAATCTTGCACCCAATAGCTTCTTTTTGGATCCTGGCACAAGAGAAGGTTGTTAGCATCTTAGATATAAGCAACATCAATACCAATTTTTTTTAAAATTGATCTTTAGGGTTAAAATATTAACCTTTAGGTTTGAATGTTCCCAAATTTTAAATTCCAAGTATTGAAGATAACTTTGAAGTTGTTGGAAGTCTTATAAACCCATGATTTTTCGTCCGATGACTCAACCTTGTTTTTGGCACACTTCCTATGGGGAGGAAAAAATGGTGGAGGTTATGACTCTCTTTCTCTCTGGATGATGGAAAACAAAAAGAGATGGAAACCCTTGCCCTTAAGGGGTATTTATAAGGTTCATATATAATTAGGTTTAAGTGACTTAAACCCACATGGACTTGGGTTACTTAATTTAGCCCAGATTGGGTCATAATTGATTAATTAACCTAATAAGGTCTACTAATTAATCAATTAACCTAATTTAGATACTTGGTTCACTTACCCTTGTGTAATCTTATGTAATCACCAGAACACCTTTATGCATAAAAGTAAACCTAGAACTAATTTGACCATTCTAACCCATGCTAATAAGATATATGAACCCAGAGCAATGACCACTAGGACTTATAAGAGTGACGGCTCTCTTATAATCCAATTATGAAGTTGATTTAACATCTCACTATATAGAATCAACCAAGCTCTTGTAACTTATGTAAATAACAATGAGACACTATGTGCTTAGGTCCATGACTTGCTATCCATTGTGTTCAATCTCCCTATGAACTAGTGACCATAGTCTAACAAGGTGAAAACTAGCTATTAGCCTTTCAAGACTACCTCTACTATTCTTGAGTTACAGATCCCCTATTATGTGTTCAACTGACATGTCTTAACTCTCAAAGAGTCAATGTCAAGTTCCACTTAAGGAACTACTATAACCATAATTTTCATGAGCACAACTCCTTAGGATCACCCAAGGGGACACTTTGTCTTAATCTCATGAGATATCATGGTGTCTCTATTGAGAACACTTATTACTATAGACTTCTATCAACAGTGACCTAGCTAATCCATAGGGAATATATGATTAACGATTTCACTCATAGGTTAAAACTACTAATAACTTTAACACAAGTTCAATATTCTCTTAAGGTTGAGAGACAACATAATGAAGCATTTTGGTGAGGTCATGACTACTTGATAGCCTTAAGTCATGACTCACTGTAGGTCTTGTCCAATATGTAACCATACACACTAGTGCACTCATTATGGAAAATCCATCCCAATAGCTAAGACCAGTCATTCCTTTAATTAGGAGGTGATGCACTATAACCTCTAATGGGTTGTCTAGACCCACAAATCGACTGTGAATAAGTCATCTATTTGTAAGGAACCCATGACTTGAATCTTCTGTGCAACTTGTAATGCAGTCAAGTCATATACAATGAAAAAGATACAGACAAGAAGACTTATAAAGTGTAATGCATAGAATAATGATAGATAAAAGTGAAACTAGAATATCATTAAATAAATAATGAATTCCAAATTTGTTACATCATATCATACTTTTAAGGGCTCTATTATAATAGAAGTGAAATCCTCTTTAAAGAGGTAGAGGCTAGGGTTTTTCTCTCTAGAAATGTAAATGTCAAGAATGTTGAAGCCTTAACTCCTTAGGAGGTTTATATAGGTTTTTTGCTAGCTTAAGTGGTTGAAGCCCATCTTGGGCTTAGGTAACTTAATCCAGCCCACTTGAGTCTTAGTTAATTAATTATCCCTATTGGGATCCAATGAATTAATTAGTCTGGTTCACAAAGACCATGCATAAGCTCTTATGTAGCCTTATCTATTTACTAAAATACTTTTATGCACTCATGAATTTAGAACCCAAAAATCCCTCAATAACCATGCTATTATGGATATGAGCTCAAGTACAAACCATTAGGACCAATTGGAAAATATAGGCTCCTTCTTACTACAATTCTAAAGTTGATGCAACATCTCATTACTGTAGAGAGTTAATTATACTCCAATATCTTATGATATTATAATGAGATACTAACCTCGAGTTTGTGACCTATTATTCACTGTATACAGACTTCTCATGAATTGATATCTATAATCTAGCGAAGTGAATGATATTAACCTTTTAATATTACATCTATAATCGTTACAAACTTTGGTCTCTCTTACAGATTTATTTCAGGCTCTGTTGTTCCCTGCTCACCTAGGGTAGGTGGCAGTTGAGCCAATGGTTCTTTTAGCATATCTTCCTCTTCACCTGGTGTTGAAGGCATTTGGGGCACTTGAGGCATATCCTCTTCTTCAGCCCTTTCTTCTACAGCTAGGAGTAACCCACCCCTTCTCAATTCAATTTCAATTTTCTTCATCTCAATTTTCATTTCAATCAAATTCTTTTCATAGTCTTTCGGTCCATGTGTTGCTCTTTTATTGTTACTTCCTCTTCATCCTCAGCAAATGGGTGCCTCCTGGCCATCTGATAGGTTGTGAGAAATCTGGGTATCTTAAGTTTTGCTTTCTTAGCACTCTCTAGCCTCTTCAACTGATTCAACTCGTATGAATGGATGAAGTTTTTATCAGTGTTAGCAGGTGGGCATATTCATCTGTAAAAGTTGCATACAGGCCCTCCAACTTAAAATGCTTCCTCTCTTTTTCATGGCCAGTGGGGTTAATATTGTGGCAGGTGACATGGTCAACTAGCTTCTTCTGATAGGGGGCCCAGTTTCATTTGGTGTAACTTTTCTGGGTCTTCCAGCAGGAATATTCATTTAAGATCTCTTCCACTGAGTGCTTCTCAGGGGCTTTAAGACCTAAGTCAACAAAGCACTCAGTGGCTTTAATACCTAAGTCAACAAGGTGTTGGCCTTGCAGCTCAGTCAGAGCTGCAATCTCTGCTCTGGGCATCTTGTACCTGATGCCATTAACTCGGAAGATAACGAGTCTGTCAGCATGGTCAAAATTCTCTACCTTTAAGCTCTGATAGATTAACCTCACTAGCCATGGGTAGTGTTACTTGGGCAGTCCACTTGTCATCATGCCCATATTGTATTTAAAGGGATCTCTGCAGACGACATCGCCTCTTCCATTTCTGCTAGTTGCAGATCTTGATAAGTTTTTTGGGATTAGATATCTCTCACTTGATAATCTTTGTAGGGTACTTCTCTGGCTGGAATAGTTTCTTAAGCCAGAGCTGGTTGTTGGGTAGCCATCTAATCTGGAATCTCCTCAGCAGGGCTGAACAGGAGCTGGAGCTTCAGGTTGGATTTCTGGTTGTTAGGATTTTTACCTTCCTGCCATGAACACTCAAAACTGATCAATGGAGTTGTTAGAGTTCATATATTCAATGTGTTGCAACTTGTTAATTTATTTTTTGTTCTTTTTCAATAATTGCTTTCCTTCAATATATATATATATATATATATATATATGTATAAAGTAGGTTGTGAGGTTTAATTTAAGTGACAAAGAGATTGATCTAAGTGAAATTTTCTATATATTTTAGAAAATTTTAAACAATTAAAAATTAAAATTATATTGAAAATAAATTTAAATAAATTCTAACACCCAGTTTGTGGTTGAAGATAGACACTATTTCAATAATTATAAAATTGATAAGAACCCAATGTAATTGCTTATACGAGTATCTATATTTTTTTTTATATAAGTTAATTACACTTCTATATTTTGATGTGTAAAATAAACTTCTTTTTTGGTACACTTGATTAATGGTTAATATTATTAAGCAATTACAATAAAAGTAGATATTTTTTTTATAGAGAAATAGGTATTGAGCTGTTTGTAAACTATGTGTAACATGATATTAATTATAGATGACAATAATGTGGGTTTTTTAAAGTATCCCCCTACCCTGCCCCTAATGAGTTATGTTTAAAATTTAAATAAACGGATTAAGGGTAGATTTGAGATTTTTTTTAAAACTCGGGATGGGTTCGAGGTAGATTCAAGTATTGACTTATCCCCACCCCACCTCGATAATATATAAAATTAATTTATTTAATTTTATATTTATATTTAATATAATAATAATAGAAAATATTTTTTAATAAAATAAGTTATAAAAAAATTATAATATTTTTAATTATATATAAAATATATTTATTTTAATGTAGTTAAAAATATTTTAAATAATTTAAAAGAAAATTAAAACTTTTAAAACAAAAGTTGAATGGGTTAAGCAAGCGAGTATGAAAAATTTGCATACCTGCTCTGCCCATTTAATTTTTTAAATGGGACAAAAATGATAATTATTTTGAATAAATGGGGTAAGATTAGGATGAAGGTGATTCGTCTTGAGCCCGCTCTATTATTATCTTTAATCTTAATTTGAAAACTTCTGTGGGATGTAAGCTTCAATTTGATGTTGCTTGACCATCAACAT